>NC_136420.1:324728240-324733240 GCF_052625555.1 Lactuca saligna | reverse complement strand
ATAGAGGGGTGAAAGTAACATTTTTCAAAGTTCATAGTGAAGGGTTCAAAGTGATATTTTAAAAAGTAAATGGGTGGAAAAGTCACAAACTCATAAACATAAAATATAGAAAAAAAATACATAAATGGTCCCTATGGTTTACCCATAATCACAAACCCAGTCTCTGCTACTTAAAAAGACCAAAATGCCCTTACACTAACGGATGAACAGTAACGGCGTCAGCAAAAAGGGCCATTGATGCAAGTTTTGGAAACCACAGGGACCATGTTCGTCAAAAAAAATTAGCAGGGACTGACTTTGTGACTTTTGGCAAACCATAGGGACCATTTTTGTAATTTTCTCTATATTTAATTATGTTTAATTTTTTTTTTTAAATAGGAGAAAACATCATAAATAGTCCCTGTGGTGGTGAAATGACGAAAATACCATTCACTTAACAAACAAACTTAACGAAGTTAGCTAAAATGACCAAACATCAAAAGTTTTGAAAACACAGGAACTATCTATGAGGTTTTAAACCACAGGGACTAAACTTCAGATTTTAGGTAACCACATGGACTATTTATGATGTTTTTTCTTTTTTAAATAACTATGTTGAATATCTGTAAAATTAAACATTTTTTAAAGTAAACTTTCGTAATAAATGCATCTAAAATGATGATAAGTAGATAACTGAGTCTATACTAATAAGAAAAACTATTGACGTATTGTAAATAATTGTTACAAACATAAAATATCAAATGCTTCTTTGAATACAACCATAGATGTCTTATTGCTAAGTTTACCGTAATTATCTAAAATTAATATTTTTAATCTATATTTACTTTTAACTTTGACAATTCAAATGTAACTAACCATGAGTGAAAAATGATTGTCTAAAAACAACCCTACATTCGATAGCGACTATCCTTCATTATTGTTTATTGTCATTGTAAAACATACATATAGTGAAAATTATTTTCTTTAAAATGTAAAAGAAATCATTTTATTCCAAGGCGTCAAATACATTCTTGAAATAAATATATGCTTTCCTATATTACTTCTAGAAATTATCCTTGCTTTTATAACACGCTTACCTAATGTTATAACTCTTAGACTCGTTCGTAAATCTGTAACAATTGGCGAAAAAAGTCAAAAGTCTATCGGTTACCACCACCATCCCTATTATAATTAGAGTTATTATACGTTGATCTATGTTTTCATAAACAATTGAAATTATATTATCTTTAATTGCTTTTGGAGCTAAGTTGCACGTATTAATAGAAAACTTGAGAACGTCTTTAAAACCATGATTATGTCTAACGTACGATTTTATATTAATAATATTTTTATCGTGAAATGTAACCGGTTTCGTGAAATCTATCGGATTGTAACCATTTGAACGCAAACCTTTAAATTGTCGTTTTAACATAGTTTCGGGTATCGAAATTCCATTCTGTGTATATTTTTGGAGTCATCATGTTCTACATGATCAGCGGACACGTATGAAATGTTGTTAACAAATCGAGTTCATTTATTTAATGAATTAAGACGATGAAAAATAAATAGCATTATTATAAAATGTTAATTTACATGTAAATAATTATACATTAAGTATCCAAATCATTATATATATATATATATATATATATATATATATATATATATATATATATATATATATATATATATATATATATAAGCATATGATTTAAGTATATAATATGTATAATTAAAATACCCAAGTATTTATATGTTATGTATTTTTAATTATATACCCAAATACTTATACATATGTGTGTATATGTTATGTATTTTTCATACCTAAATAAAAAGTATACTATGTATTTTAATGATTAAATAATCATATATATGTATTCATCTTGGAAGGGAGTAGGCAATCTTTACTAAATCATCGGCATGTGATGTTAGGTCATACACACCCTTTACTCTTCTCTTTCTCATTAAATCACATGTACATGTACCCAATCTCTATAGATAGCGAATGGTACAAATTCAAATCCCACAAATATTGCATTGTACAAAAAGATCTAGTTTTGATCATTCAATATTAACTTAGATACAACACATTTTCTTCTTCATTATCTAACTCTAACTCTATCTCTCATATATATGTACACCTCATAATCACTCTCCATAACTCTCATAAAAACTCCCATGTGCACAATATTCACTTAGATATTTTTGTACAAAATGAACACAAGTTAAAATCACCAAGTACAAACTAAATGATCACCCGATATATATTCTAGAAATCTTTCCTCACTTTTCTTCCTCCTTGCCTCTCTAAGTCTTGAACCCTCTCCTGTTTCCTCTATCTGTTTTTCTCTCATTTCAACACCTTCTCAAACACTTTATTTCTCTCATTTTTGAGCAGCCACAGAAGCCAAGAGGATGCCTTCATTTACAACCCTTTTTTCAGCCTTCTTTCTCTTCTCGAGATTAACAGCCCCAAAACACCCCTTAATCCCTTGTGTAGCTACTAATTTTTGAAGATCAAAACAACCCCATAGGATGATTTCGAGTGAAAAAAAAGGAACCAAAATAGCCCTAAAAGGAGCTGTTTTCGAGTTGTATAAAACCCCAAAAAACTGCCATATTTTGCACCTTAAAAGCTCTTGTGTGGCTGCTGAATTTCAAGGAACAAAACTGCCCCAAAAAGAGCTATTTTCGAGTATTAAAAGGTCCAAGAAGTTTCCATCTTTTGCTCCTAAACTTTACTTATCTTGAACTCTCTTTTGAACCTCTTCTTGTCTCAAAAGTCTTAGGTAAAATACTCATCTTTTCCAGTCTTATTTTGTCACCAACAACAACTCTTTTGTGGTAAAAATGTTACATCTAAGTGCTAATTAGATAAATCCATAACCTTGCGTGCATAGATTGTCCAAAAACCTCTGTATTCAAAAGCTGGTGATACCCGAAAAACGTCCCGAACTCGAAAAGAATTAACCTCAAGCGATTGGGGTGAGTTTGTACGGTCCCTTTTATTTTTTATTCTTTTAGGAGAGAGTACACACATAACTTTATGTTTATCTTACGTTTTACGTTTATTCACGTTCATATTTGCGTTTAGCTCGTTCACTTACGTTCATTTACGCATATTCACGATCATTATGTTATTTATATTATTTATATTTATTTTCAACTAGGTGTGAGACCCGTCTAATACACGGGTTTTTTTTTAAAAGAAATTTAATATATTTTGTTAAGAATTACATGTTTAATAATTTACAAAACTGAATTTGAAAAGAATATAATATTAGCTGTGAATAAACCACTTTTTGCAAAGTTTCTGCAAATTATCGTGAATTCAAAATAGATTGTCCGAAAATTATGTTTTTTCAATTAAGAAAGTTGATTTGAATTTAAATTGAATTTAATACATTAAGGGACAAATTATGTAAGGATTTATGGAGACATGTAAGTTTCCTTATTTTGTTTATTATATTTTTAGATTAGATTTTTTTATAATTTAATAACAAAGTCAAAAAAAACCATAATTTGCCTAGTGGATTTAAATGAAATTGAAAAAATTAAAAAAATAACATGTGGCATATTGAATTAGGTGATGACATATAGCAAAAAAAACCTTCATTTATTAAGTTGGATTATTCACCTTCACTTACATTCATAGCATTTAGTCACTTTATTTATGATTATTTTGGTATTTCATGTTTACGGTTCATCTTACACTTAGGTTTCTTGCGTTTATTCACGTTATTTATATTTTAAGATACGTTATTTAAAGTCTCGTAATAATTATATAACTTTCATGTCATTTATTATTTATAAAAATCGCGATATTTGATAAACATTTTATATGATAAAAATGACCATATTGTGTATATATGTTTATGACACAAAAAGTGTCACAATAAGCATATATATACATACATGTATTCCACATAAAAATGACATAGATGTTATCCGTGGATTAAGGTGTCTAAGCTTATAATTAAATTCGTATACTCTTATAATTTGAAGCAAAGTCCTTTTTTGGTTGCCATCAACATCAGAAATAGCTAGAAATGATATTAGGAGAGAGAGAGAGAGAGGGAGATAATTTATTAGATTATTATATGATTAATAAACTAATTGGAAATTATAGAAAAATAATTTGTTAATATATTATATGATTAATATATTAATTGGAAATTAATAATAGTTTGTTAATTTATTATATGAGTAATAATTAATATGAGATCAATAGTTAAAGAATTGGTTTGTTAATTTATATGGTGAATAAATTAATCAGAAATCAATTAAAATTAAATAACTATTACTCAAAATTAATCTAGAATTAATTCAGGATTAAATGGAATTAATTAAAAGTGCAATTTGTGAATTGTAATTGTTCAATAGTTGAACAAAAGAGGCAATTTTAGAACCATCCAAACATGAACAATTTTGGGAGCTATTCTAGGTTTTTGGAGCCTTCTAGTTGCATAAAAGGAAATGATTTGAATTAAGAATAAATTTATTACTTAATCAATTCAAATCTTTTTTTTTTGTCTGCAAGTTACCTAAACTATAAATAGGACCCATTGGCTATCAAATTTCATTCATGACATTCCATATCGACATATGAACAAAAATTCCCTCATTTCTCCTATATACTCTTCATTCTAGCATTTCTTGTTTTATGTATGAGCCATTAGAGACATCATCCTTTTGCTAATAAGCTTTCCAAGACCAACAACTATAAGAGATTTAAGTGATTTGTTTACAACAAATTAAAGGTATGTAACCCTAACTTGGTATTTTGATTGCATTAAGGTTCATGTTAGTTTTGTTGTTCATTGTATGTTACACACAAAGTGTTATGACATAGATCCTTTAGGTTGCATGTGCCCTTAAGTGTTAAGTGAAATTCCACAAGAGATTGATTTTTGTAACCTATAACACACATCAGTGGTATCAGAGGCTTGGTGTGTCTAACATTGATTGTACAAGATATGAACTAAACAAATCTAAAATTTTCGAAAAACTCTTTCTCATGA